>NW_024344378.1:34589872-34609333 GCF_902729225.1 Pteropus medius | reverse complement strand
TATATATATATATACATACATATGTGTATGTGTATGTGTATATATATATATATATGTATGTGTGTGTGTGTGTATATATATATATATATATATATATATATATATATATATATTATTCCTAACCTTAGATACCCAGTGCTTCTAGGCTCATACTGTCCAGTAAAGATAGATGCTTAGCTATAACTGGATGCACTGTAGGACATTCTCTCAGAGAGATACCTCACTCTGGTGCTACTAGATATATTTATTGAGAGTATGCAAGGAATGGAAAATATCTGGCTAAGCCTGTGGTAACATAAGCTTTGTGTTTATAAGAAATAACCTTTCTGGGAAAATGAAGATTAAAGCCCAGCTGTTAATAACTGAAGGAGTGTCTCTACTAGTATTAGTATGGAGACTCTGTAGCCCTTCAACACATCCAGCTCCTTCCTCCTAAGTTAACTCATTGCTGGACAATGTAATGGGTGAAGGTGGGAGAGGTGCCAGTGTCATTCAGCAAATAAGTGATTTGACTTTTTCTCAATAAGTATACAGCTTCCTGAGTTAACTACATTATTTGAATAAATATGTTTTTGTTTTTTGGCTCATTCTTTCATAGTCTTACTTTTTTTATTACCTCACTACATATAGAATAAAACATCCCTAGGTATGCCCCCCCCATCCAAGGTAACAGATTCAGCTTTATTTTTAAAATGGCCTACGTGAGAGTGCCTTGAACATGTCCTATCCAGGACACTCAATTTCCTGTATATTCCGAAGAAAGTCTCCTATAAATTTCAACTGAGAAAAGGAGCAAGTATCTCATTGTTATCTTGAGCGTCAGTGGTGACTATCAGTAGTCAAAACATCCCAGTGTAACAAAAAGACACAGGGTTCTCTGATAGCATCATATTTTCTTTATTTACTTCTTTGACTAATCCAAGGACTGGAATAGAGGCAACGAGTCAGGTGTCCTGATGGATGAGCATGCTGTTCCCCGCAAATAGAGGTTTATATTGTTGTTTAAAAGGACAGTTAACACTTTTGGCAGGAGGCTTTCATTTTACGTGCTTCTTCGCTACCTAACTCAATGAAATCAGATTTCCAGTGGTGACTATCAAGTGGAGCACTGTCACAACTGTAACTCTGTGTGTCTGCCTGTTTAACAAGTGGCTAGAAATCTTTTGTGATTACAGCGTGTAAAAGAGAGTTCTGCTGGGATGCAATAAAAATAAAGGCTGGCCAAGCTGTTTCTGGATTTGAATGCAGACCACATAAAACAATAGCATGGGGACAATAAGGGGAAGGGTCTAGAAGCAGATAGTTTGGAGGTAAAGGGAGGTCAGATGTGACATGCTAACAGGCATAACTATCTTTGACAAGGTGTTTAATACCTTCCTGCCTCATTTCTTCATGGTAAACATGGAATATATTAATACTAATGTCACAGAATTGTTGGGAAGATTGAATGATTTGAATAAGTATTTCTACAGTGTCTCTATGTGCATTCACCATGTTAGCAATCAAAATATGTTAGTAATGATGATGATGATGATGATGGTGGTGGTGGTGGTGCTGGTGGAGATTATAAATAAGTGCAAACAGGTGAGGGAATAGGTATTTTGAGAGCAAATTACCTAACAGAAATTGATAATATTTCTCTTCAATTCTCCATTAAAATTTAACAATTATAACAATACTATTTTATTCAACTTCTCTGTGAAGCAGTCAGTCATGCATTATCTCATTTACAGATGAGGAGAATGGATCTCACAAAAGAAAATATGACTTCTGTTGCTCACCAAATTTGTTAGTGATGGAGTCAGAATGTTGATCTCAGATCATGTGAGTATAAGCACTATTTACAGAGGTCCCAAGAGAATGTGAAGCATGGACCTACTTTTTCAATGTCGGGAGTAGGTTCGGAGTGACTAGTGGAAATGCAGTATTTCCTGGGAAAGGAAAGCTAGGATAAGGCACCAAAACAGGGGTGTCCTTTGGAACCTGGGAAATGCAGAGACTGGATACCGGGGGTGGGGGAGGGGGGTCGAGAAGACAATCGCCTGGCTAATTCCTGCTTATCCTTCAAGTCTCAACTGCTGGCAAGTCACTTCTTCTGAGAAGCCTTTCTGATTCTTCAGGTCAGGTTTGGCCACCTTCTCTTCATAGAAGCGCATGCTTCTCCCTGCAGCATTTCCATGTATACTTTTGGACCCCCCAATTGATATTCAACCCTAAGACAGCAAGTGGTTTCATAACTGTACCCCAGCCTGAGAACTGTTCCTAGCTCATAGTATGGCTCAATTGCTGAGTGAATAAATAAGAGGGAGGCAGGGGTTGCCAGAAAGACAGGTATGTCAGGTTATCTCTCAGGTCCTGTCCTCTGTAGTCTTTTGTGAGGCCTCCAGATTCAAAGAATCAACTTGATCATAGAATGAAGGGTCCAGAAGAGGTATTCAGTCACAAAAGGAAATGGAATTGATTGGAATTGTCATGGGTGGCCAGGAGGCAAGGGGGAAGTATCATATTTTTTTTTAATCATCTAGAAACTATTATGGGGTCTTCAGAATTCAGGCCAGAAGATGGATAACAGTGGTCAGTAGTTTGGAAATAACAGGTTAACCCCAATTTCAAGTTGAGACACAGGAAATATTTAGAGGAGCTCAGCCTGTAACCACAAAGCAGAGCAGGAAGAAATTATTTCAGGAAAAGCTTCAAGGGCTGGGCAAGTCAGGAAGCATCACATACCAGTGTTAGGTAGGTAGTCAGGCATGAGCGACAGGAGGAAAGGCCCAGCTCTGTAACCACAGAAACTTCCCTTGAAGACTTTCTTTAAGGACCTCCCAGAAATACCTCCCTTTTAGGGTTATAAATTACCCCAAATCCTAGAGCACAAAGGTCATAAAAGCTGCTGGCTAAACCAGCTACAAACACATGCGCAGAAAGTACTGCTCCTAACTTCAGCCTCATACCATCATTATAATTTCATGACTATGCCTGGAAGTTCATGAATCTAATTATAAAAGACTAAACTCTAGGTAAGCACATGAGCACTAGGCAAAGTATTAGATAGCAGCCAACTGTCAGTCAAGGTGACCTCACATGCGGATCATCTAGGACCTCCTATCATGGCCCAAATATAAACAGACCTTCCCATTTCTGTGTTGTTACAGCTTTTCTGACTGGTAACCCATCCTTCCTTTTGGAGTGTACTGTCTTATCTTTTCACCGTCTAAATTCCACAGGGTTGCAGCCTTCCTTAGCACAGCCCGCCTCCTTCTAAAATGCACTTTCAATAAATGTTACTTCTAAATCTCACCGACCTGTAATTCTTTACTGCGTCGGCAGGGAAGAACCAAGGAACAACACACAACGCCATTATCCACTGTCCTCCACTGTCCATCTTCTCCTCCTCCCCCATGCCACTGGGGTGACACCGGATTTCTCTTCACCCTAGCGGTGACACCAGACAAGCACTTCTGCAGGTAGGACCAAATCTTTACCAGTACAGAAGCAAGTCCTTTAAAGACTCTACAGCATCTCTCGTGAATCACCATAGAAACCTTGAGTAACCTGTCCTGCTTGCCCCTCAGGTCCAAATGAAAGTTGTCTGCTTTATTTTATTTTTCACTTGACAACATAGTTGGAGAACTCATAGTCTTTAGGAAGCTTTCCACAACAACGTTGCCCACAATTCACTCAACTTTTCTCCTTTACTAAATCTTGCCCTCACTCCCTCCATATAATAATACATTTTTAAAATTTGACATCCTTTTTATATCCTTTAATTCAATTTATACAGTTTTTTTTTTTGAATCTTTGTAATGTTGTGTAGCTTGTTCTTATGTTCTTTGAAGTTTCCTATTTGGTATTTTTACTAGTTGATGTTATAGACAAGTTCCTCATGGGCACTTTAATTTTGTTTCTCCTCCCCTGCTTCTTTGAAGCGCCTTGAAATTTGAATGTGATGTTTGTGTATAATAAACATTCTATAAATATATATTAAATAAGGAATTTGGTGCATTTCTCAAAAGACCTCACATAGAGAGTGATGTAAATGTAAATGAATATAGCTAAATGAAAGGCTCCTTGCACCCTGAGGTTATAGACCTGGGGCTTTCCGTGCATTGGCTCCATCTAACTGCCCTGAGTGCTCAGAGTATAAATATTTTAACGTATCTCTGACTCATGTACAGCATTCTCCATGCCTCTGTACATGGTTGGGAAGCTCTGATTTATGTAAACTGTCAAAGAATAAAAGCTCTGGACAGAGTTGAACAAGGAATGAAGACTTTTTTTCAAGACTATTTCAGTAGGAGAGAGATATCGACCTTGACTCCACTGAAACAAAAAGTGAGAAAGTTTCTAAGCATGTGGTGATCAAGTGAAAAGTACTGGAGAATATGGGGGGAGGGGTTAGTTAATTTAATTAGGCTATCTATGTTTGTTATTTGCTGCTTATCAAAGTTAATTACCCTCCCACATATCAAAGGGATGGCTCCTAAATCTTAGAGAAAAAGATTCCTGGGTTTTAAAACTAAAAAGAGATTGGGAGAAAAATTACCATCTGAAAAGGGGCAGAGAAAGAATTTACAATTGCAAGTTTTCTAAAGTAAGTGCCTCGAGAAAAGGGGGATCAAGGGGCTATAGTTAGAAAAAACTGGTCTAAAGTTTAATCAAGTTGAGGGGAAGGTTAATTAAGTCACCCTAGTCAAAACCCAGTGTGGCAGTGCTGCTGTAGGCAGACTGTGTTCTTGCCCTGGGTTCACCTTGAAACAATACTCAGCTTGATACAAACCTCAAATAGATTCGAATGAGTCTTAGGTTAACAATAACCTAATAATTTACTACTGAATATATGGACAAGGATTTATGGATGCTCCTCAACTTATAATGGAGTTAAGTCCTGAAAAACCCATCATAAGTTGAAAATGTTATAAGTTAAAATTCATTTAATGCTACACTGTAGAGTGTTGGTTATTTACTCTTGTGATCCTGTGGCTGAATGGGAACTACAGTTCCCTGCCACTGCCCAGAATATGAGACAGCATCATACTGCATATTGCTATCCCGGGAAAAGATCTAAATTCAAAATTCAAAGTACAGTTTCTACTGAATGCATATCACTTTCATAGTATTGTAAAGTCAAAAAGTTGTTAAGTCAAACCACTGAAGTTAGGTAGCACCTGTACTTGGTATAAACACAATATCTACTTGAAGAAATTCGCCTTTCAATCTCTGTCTTTGTCCAGTTTCTGTGTCTGAAACTTCTTTTTCCCTTATCCCTTCATAGGCCAACAGAAGTTCCTGTGTTGTCTGGGACAATTTATTTTTTTTTCACTACATGAATAATCCCTTCAACAACACAGAAGTATTTTCAGTTAGCTGGACAGTCACCACCTATTATTATCCAAACGTGGACCTTGGCAAACTTTTCTCATCCCAGTTTGTCTACAGATGAAATTCTCTTAGTGCCATGTTTCTAAGGTTGACTTGGCAACGACAATATATATGTTATTATTTTCTTTGTCTCCGTACATACAAATAAATATTAGGTGATATCCATCTTCTGTCTATGTCAGCTGGCTGATTTTAATATTTGACCAGGTTGAAAGTCAGAATACTATTACAATTTTGTGACTTTAGGCAAGCCAGTTATCCTCAGTGATGGTCAGTTTTATGTCAACTTGGCTATGTTACAGTCCTCAGTAATTCAAACATTAATCTAGGTGTTGCTGGAAAGTATTTATAGATGTGATTAATGTTCATAATCATTTGACTTTGAGTAAAGGAGTTTATCTCTCTGGGCCTAATTCCATCAGTTAAAAAGCCGTAAAAGCAGAGAAGGAAAAATTCTACCTATGGTAGAATGCCCAAGGGTTCTAGCCTGCTCTTTCTGATGGCCTAAAGAGTATTTCTTTTTTAGGGCTGCTGTAAAAAACTGTTGCAAATTTGCTGACTTAAAAGAATAGAAATGTATTCTCTGACCATTTTGGGGGCCAGAAGTCTGAAATAAAGTAGGAACATGCTCCCTCCAAGGGCTAAAGAAGAATCCTTCCTTGACTTTTCTAGCTTCTGATGACTCGAAGTATTTCTTGGGTTGGGGCTGCATAACTCTAATGCCTGCCTGGATTTACACATGGCCTTCTCTTTTTCCTGTGTGCCTCTCCTCTGTGTGTCTCTTATGCGGACATTTGTCATTGGATTTAGAGTGTACTGAGATAATCCAGGATGGTCCCATTTCCAGATCCTTAAATTAATTACATCTACAAAATCCTCTGATACAGTCTTAATCACAGGTGCTGAGGGTTTAGGACATCATCATCTTTTTTGGGAACACAATTCAATTCACAACATCCCTTAATACACATATCTTACTGGTTCTGTTTCTCTGGCTGAACACACCCTCCTTGGATCTTATTTTATCATCTATATCATAATGGAGCTAAATTGGTGGACAGAAAATGGCATGTGTAAGGTCCATCTTAAAAAAAAAAATTAAAAAAATTCGTCACAATTAAAGAGAGCACAGATTTCTCAATTCTTTCACTGTTGCTTTAAAAGAATCCTATAGCTAGCATAAAATGGGAGATTGTTCGTGATAGTAAGGATGCTGATTGTATTTCCTTCAATAATTAACAGAGTCCCTCTGCATATGACACTACACATTGGTCACAACTGAGTTTCTAGAGTTTACAGAAGATGAGTTTCCCTTTTACCTTGTATGCTTTTCTACCCAAATCATGCAGAGAAAGTATAAATAGAAGATGTTTTCCTTGTCGCTGCAGTCAAATATTGGCATTCTCCCTGGGAAGAGAGATTTGATAAAGATCAGAACTTTAGAAAATCCCTCTTCTCAACACTTTCATAAAAATATAACAGATTAGTCAAATTCTCTCCCTCCTGATGCGACTAAACATTCCTGGTGGATTCCAGTCCATTTTTTATTAAAAGGATATTGAAGAGGTAAGCATATTTCCTGCTGTCTCATAAAGGCATCTAGCAATAAATTACTTGTGCGAAAATGGAAAACACTCAGAAAAAATCAATTTTTGATGCAAGAAAAAATAATTTTGCAACTTGGTGAAAGAATATGACTTTCAAAAGTTTGAAATTATAGTAGAAAATTGACCCTAGGAGGAAAAACTATAGATTCCTGCTAGTAAACTACAATAGTGATATCTCATCCATATGGTCAAATCAATATTCTTGCAAGAGACAATGCATTTTCTTTTCTAGTTAATGTGTTTTCTCCCTCTCACCCATATGTAAAATGAATATTTCCAGATGTGCATTAAATTATTCCTTGGTTGAAACATGCTTTTCCAAGAATATCAATATTTTAAATGGAAGGTATATGGAACAATGGTAGGATCATAACTTTTGTGATGTTAAATAATATCATTTATATTTACACATATATACAAGTGTACACATATACACATATGTGTTTTTGTGTACTCTCTTTCAGACTAATATTTATTTTCAATTATTAGCTAAGGATGGAGGATATATAATCATTCTTAGTCAAAAGATATGCGGAAGAACCCAGTTATAATACGTCTCATTATTGCAAGGTATTTTATAGAGAGTCAGCAAGTACCATGATACAAAACACAAAGTCATTGTTCCATGTCAAAAATTAAGATTAACTGAACAGAATGCACCTTTCTATTTACTAGAAGGCATGGTAATAGTTCATGAAGTTTTGAATAAAGCAACTAGATCTTTAAAAAATATGATTAACTGAATGCAAATTAGAAGGAAATCTCGAGTACAAGAATATTTGATGAAAAATTGGATTTTATAAATTTCTCTCACATACCTACTAATACTCAAACCTTCCTACAAGGCTTTTATTAATGAATAAATAGAAATGATTGGTAACCTGTACATGAAAACACAAGTTTTAAAATATTACTATCACATTACTTATGAGTAAATGGATATTTTGAGACGTGAAAGTAGACAGATTTTACAACTGTGTAGGACAGTGTGCTAATCTTCACCAGTCCCAGACAATGTCCATGCAGGTCAGTTGATTTTCTCTGTGTCATAGTCATATATCCTTTCAGATGAGCCCTGCCATCTGAGACTAGGAATAGACTAGCACATCTATCATGGCTGCAGAAAGTGTTTTGATAGGGTGTCCGTGTTATCCTCATCTTCTACTAAAGAGAACAAAATACTTAATGAGACAATAATATTTGTTTCTTAAATGATGATCAAAGTCACACTGAGGCACGTTGGTAAAAATAGTATGTGTAGTGTAAAGGTAACTAGCCACAAAATTGTTTTTTAAAAGTTAGGATATAGGATAGAGTGTGCTGTGTGTGTGTGTGTGTGTGTGTGTGTCAGAAACTGGAGGCAGGCCATACAGTTGTGAGAGGCAGCACAATGACCGCTGTGCCTCCTTAGACAGGTTCTCTCTCATCTGTTTTGTTTTCTTTAACTGAGGAGTGAAAATACTATCTCATGTTGTAGTGAAGATTAAAGGAATCATATATATATATATTAAAGTTTAAAAGGGTCCTTCTCATAGTAATTAATAAATATGTGTCAACAGATTATGCTCATTTTTAAGTGATCAGGAGTTTATGAAGAATGTCTGGTTCACTGTGTTTAGAATACAGTTTGTTTGACAAATCTGTGTTAATTTGATGGTTAAGTAATTGTGATTATTGATGCATTTCTTGATAACTAGTGAGGCTGAACCAGCATACTCTGAAGACAAGAAGTATGCTTATATATTTTGTATTTCAAGTGTCTGGCAGAGTGCTTGGTCCATAATAGGTAGTAAATTTTTGTTGAACGAGTGAATTGTTGGAACTTGAGAATGGATAGAAAAGGAAATACTATTCTCAGCTTATCAGGCTTACTAATAAGATCAGAGGCAACATGGCAGTCTGGCCATTGTAACTTGTTTCCTTGAATCATGGCGTATGAGTTCGATGTATTCTATGGACTGAATTGTGTCCCCTCACATTCATACGTTGAAGCTTTAACCTGCAATATGATTGTATTTTGGAATAGGGCTTTTAGGAGAGAATTGAGGCCAAATGAAATCAAAACAGAGTCCCTATCCAACAGGATTGGTGGCCTTATTAAAAGAGAAAGAAAGATCTCTCTCTCTCTCTCTCTCTCTCTCTTCACATCGAGGAAAGTCCATGAGAGAATATAGTGAGACGACAAGAAGACAGGCATTTGTAAGTCAGGAAGAGAGCTCTCAACAGGAACCAAATTAACCAATACTTTGATCTTGAACTTTCTAGGCTCCAAACATATGAGCAACAAATTTCAGTTGTTTAGGCCACCCAGTTTATAATGTTTTTGTCATTTCAGCCCATGCTGAATAATACAATGTAGTTGGAAGACAGATCAAACTGTGAGTAGTGCCTTAAGGTCTGAATTGGACTTATATCTCTAGGTGAGGTTTCCACTCTAGAATCCTGGATCTGGTTCCAGTATTACAAATTCCTGGCTGTGGGACATTGGGCAAGTATGTTGATGTCTCTGGCCTTCATTTTCTTATCTAGAAAATGAGAGATTTGATTAAATTTCCTTCTACAAAAAATAAATGTATAGAATCAAAGTTTAGTAAAGAGAAACTGTTGACAAAGCAGTTAAAACATGTTCTGATTTAGTTTCTAAGATTTATTGGGTGTGGATGCAATCTTAAATCTCAATAAATATACATAAAAATTAATTGACATTTATGTATTTAACAGTTAGTAGTGTATACCATTCATTTCAATAGCATTTAAATCAGAATTGTTCATATCACCTTAAAACATGATCCTAAAACTGCCTTGCTTAATTTTAATAGTAATAGTTGCCAAAATAAATATAAAGTTTTTATGTGTCTCCTCATTTATCTTATCTATTCATTCAAAAACATTTATTAAAACAGTTTTTTATAAAATATGTTTAGAGGATTACACATTTTCTCATTGGTCTCGATTGCATCAAGCATTGTTGAATGGACCATGGCTATAGAAAATAAAAACTTAATTCTGCCTGAGTGAGAGTAACTACTTTTCCCTCAAGGCTGACAGATTATTGCATTGGCTTTGAACAGTGGATGACAGAGTGTTCTTGTTAAGATTTGGTGGGTGGCCAGGAAAGCAACTTTGCCCTGACAGAAATAATATGTTCTTAATTAAATAATCATCCACACAGATAAAAACCAGACAGCACATTGTCATCAAAAATGATATCAACTCTGCCATCTACAGGGAACTTTCTTGTACATTATTGATAGCTTGGTCCTGATGCTTTTTTGAGAACTGTCACTGCATGTCAGTAATAGAGTAGAGCCTCCACAGGGTTTCAATCACCAAGTCACCAATGGTGAGTGTTATAAGAAAAATAAAATTTGAGTTTAAAAATCCGATAGCATTTTTGGTGCTGAAATTCTTTGTAAGTTTGCAAAGGGTGACATACTTTTTTCTCACAATTGTGGAGAGATACATTTTCACTGCATATCCCAATAATTTTTTTACAACAGTTTTATTGGGATATAACTAACATACCATAAAATTCACCCATTTACTGTATACTAGTCAGTAGTATATTCACAAATATGTGCAAACATTGCCACAGTCAATTTTAGGATATTCTCAAAAAGAAACTGTACCATTTAGTTATTACCATCCTATTCACCATTCCCTACTCCCCTTCATTCCTATCAACCACTAATCTGTCCATCTGTATAGATTTGTCTATTACATTTCATATAAATGGAATCATATAATATGTGTTTTTTTTTGTGACTGGCTTCTTTCACTTGCATAATCTTTTTGAGGTTCTGGGTAATCATCTAATGACCAGAATCTAGTCATATGGCATTAAACTTTGGCTGTGCCTCAAACTTACTTGTACGACTTCTGAGAAATAAAGGTTCCTAGATCTATCCTAGATATAGTGATACAGAATCCCTGGAAGCGGGTAACAGCCATGAGCCTCTTAAGTCTGAAAAGCTGCAGAATTCTATCCTTGGAGTGACAGTTGTAACTTCTTAAGCATAAAGTGAGGTCTTCAGGATCAGCCTCACATGTGCAAACACCTTGCAACCTGCCATTTTAGTAGCACTGAAAGAGCTCTGGGTTTCCAAACTCTTTGCCTTCTTCACTTTAAGGGGAGTTCTGAGAGTCTCTTCACCCACAATTCTGTGCCAAAATCTCCTAAGCTTTGCAACAGTTACATAGAATGTAATTCATTAGCAGCCTTTAGCTTCATAATCCTCAAGTAGTTTACTGCATTATCAAAAGCCATCAGTAAAGCACTAGAATTCAAGCTGAGGAGAACTTGGGAAGTCAAGTGCTTTTGGGAGAGACATGTTTGAGTATGGTGTGCACAGAGGTCCACAGGTTATCCAGAGAATGTTGGGAGAATATGAGGATGATAGAAATTTTATCTAGAAGCAGAAATCCTTTGATTAGGGTATTTGGAGCATCCTGAAAGCAGATTTTATTTTATTATTTTACCTTGGGCTGGCCAAGCTCACTGTTTACTATGGAGGAGGCAAATGTAATAATATTAATTCCCCAAAGGCAAAAATGGAAAGGCTAAAATTTAATGACAGAGAATGAGGTCAACTGGTCTCTGTGTGTAGGTTTTGGGGTTTGACAGAATTGCTGCTGAGCTGAGGCTGTTTATTTCTAACACAGAAATTGTGGGTTAAAAGGTGAAAAGTTCTGTCAATCAGCTAAATTTGTGTGAATCCAATCTATTTTATTGTTTCCCCCCCCCCGCTCTGGGTTGATCTGTTATTTTAGAGTTATATAGGCATAGGTTGAATTACCAGTCAATTTAAGACAGTTGTGTCCAGCAATTAGTGAGTTCAATGAAAAAAATCGATTGAACCTGTCATTCAGTGACGGGAAGTACAAAAGCTTCCAATTAAATGTAACTCTAAGTACATGTATTGCCATTTCATAGCTTGCCAGAACATACTGGCCTTAACTATTAAAATATACCCAGAGAGAGCAAATTTTTCCATTTCAAGAAAAAATTCTTTTCTATTATCTTTGAATTAACTATCTACTTTCTGCTTTTTTCATTAAATTTCACTAGAACCTTTCTATGTAAAAGTCTCTGGTAATGAATCCTTTATTATACCTCAGGAAAGCACTAAGCAAAATCACTTCTGTGCCACATTTAGTATTCTCTGGCTGTCCATTTGGTTAATCAATCTCAAAAACATGTCATTTGGAAAAACAGCTTTTTTTGACTTCTCAGTGTTCACCATGACCTCCATCTAGTTCTAAATGAATGATTACATTCTAGCATTAAATTAAAAATAGGAATAAGATATGAATGTAAGATCTTCTTCCAAGACAGGTCAACAAGTGTTTAGGGCTGTCAGTGTCTTTAAGTTTTGCATGGCATACTTGTCAGGGTATGTGCCTGAAGAGAGAAACTCTTAGAGCTCTTCCATCACTGATTGATGTTCTGTTATTTAAAAGTTATATGAAATCAGAAAAAAATAAAATATAAAACAACTTATATTTCCCAGACTAGACTTTTTAGTATAAAAATTTATGGAGAGTGAAATTACTTTTCAGGGCAAAGTGTCACAAGGCCAAAATATTCTCTTGAGGCTTAGCTCAGACCTAGAGTTCGGAAATATGTTTTTGGTTGTTTTTGTTGTTTACATTTTACATTGAATGTTTTTATCTCTTACACTCACGGGATAAAAGATTCGAGATTCCTACTATTCTCATTGGAACAGAGAACATCATTTAAATGCTCACTGGGTGGCCTATGAGAAGATGTGGTACAGATATACAATGGAATATTACTCAGCCATAAGGAAAGATGAAATACTGCCATTTGCAACAACGTAGATGGATCTTGAGATTATCATGCTAAGTAAAATAACTCAGATGGAAAAAGTTGAGAACCATATGATTTCACTCATATGTGGGATATAAAACTGAAAGCTACAAACGAACAAGACAAATAAACAAGGAATCATAGACACAGACAACAGTTAAATTGTTACCAGAGGGGAAGGAGGGAATGAAGAGATAGATAAGGGTAAAGGGGGTCAAATATAAGGTGACGGAAGGAAATGATGTTGGGTGGGAACACACAATGCAATTGTTGTGTCCAGAATAACCAGACCCAACTTGAGTGCTCTTAACCAGGAGACAGTTTATTAGCCGGCGGCTGTCCTTGCAAAGGAGCAGCCTCGAAATGCCAAGATACAAGGTTTTTAAGCCCCAAATCCTATTCCTCATTCTGTCTTAAACACAAAGGTCCATCTTTCTCCTATTCACTACCTGTCAACCCACTGGTCAGGTGTGCAAGCGGGAAGTACAGAAGCAGAAAGCTTGCGTTAGAATGTTATGTTCCTATGGGTGATTGCCTATGTTCCCATGGACAATAGCCAGTGTTCCCATGGGCGATGGCCAAACAGTAATTTTCAGCTTATATACAATTGATTATTTTTCATGCCACGCAAGCAAGCAGGGTTACACAGGCTAAAATTGGCAGTTAGCATATGAGCTCATTGTTACAAGTTTCATGATTAACAGAATGTGCTTAGGGGTTCCAGAAACTAGGCCTAAGTTATAGACTTCTTTTGTCCAGTTTCAGGTTTTAATTATTCTTTAACCCTTTCACATTTCAGCGGGCTATTACATTCCCCACTGGTTTTCTTTAGAATGACTCAATCTTCGAGTCAGAAGTCGGGATTTCTGGCCAATGGGTCGGGGCTGACGCTCCTAAAATTAAAATCTTTGCCCCAGTTATATTGGATTGGATTAAACTCTTAACCTATTTGATCAAGCATGGCCCAAAGGTCAGTAATAACAGCAGAATTATCAATGGTCCTGCTATAGCCGACAATAACGTGGTTAACCAAGAGTTTTTATTAAACCAAGATTCATACCAGTTGCTTCCTTGTTTTAACTTCTCATTTCTGTCTTTTACTCTTTGTCTAATTAATGCTAAACTATCCCTAATAATTCCAGAATGATTAACATAAAAACAGCAAGTTTCTCCTAGTGCTACACACAAACCTCCTTGCTTAAGAAATAAGAGGTCTAAACCTCTTCTATTCTGCAGTACTACTTCAGCTAAAGAATTAAGAGATGTTTCAAGATGATTTACAATTTTCCTTATACCTAGATTTATTAACTCTATAAGTGCTAGTATACACACAAGTTCCCTTTCCTTGTAAATCTCCCAACGTTACAGATGGGTTTTTGGTTCCCCAAGGGCAAATAGTAACATTCGGAGATATTACATTCCTAATAGCAGTTTGATCTGTGCCAAGGTTAGCAATGACACCAAGTCCTACATAATAAGGTGGGGCAGGGTTCAGACAAAACCAACAATCCTTTGTAGCATTTGAGTTACTGTCATTAGCAAACTTATAAACATTATTCAGCATGGTCAAGACAGATTCAGGAGTATCCCTGGGGGGTCTATAAGGCTGTCTAGGTCTATGTCCTTTGTTGGCATTATTAGTGCTCCTAGTAATTGCTGACTGTGTAGGAGTTAAGGCGTTTAACCCTCCGTCATTAGGCCTAACAGGACCTAGAACTAACGGTGGCATCCTGACAGGCTTTTTCTGTATTGTTATTAACACTCCAGGATCAGTTCCAAAAACATACAACCTTAATCCCCAGGTTTTTCCAATCACCCAAGATGGATCTTCCCAATTTTTGACAGTAAAAATGACAGGATTGCATTTCCCTGCTGTGGCACAGGAAGACTGACTAGGTCGTGTAAGAGTCAGAAAGGGGTCTGTGTTCTTCCAAGGGGCTATGGTCTCACAACCCCAATGGCCACAATAATATTGGTTTAGCTTATGGCAAGTGCTTTGGCCTTCTCTGGGACACATATATAACTCTACTTGTTGAATACCTCTTTCTTTGTCCTCCCTGCCACAACCATACCAGGGGCCAGATAAAAAATTAGCATCACTTATAAAATTAAATTTCTTTCCTAATATATCACACAAATCCACATGAAATGTAGGCTGGTACATAGTCTGGTTTACTAATATGGGAATGCCTGTTTCTGATTTAATTAATTCCCATTTAGCCTGTTGAGGTTGATGAGGGTTCCCTTTTACATTATTGATAACAATTAACCCAATTATAATTATTCCCGCGAGAGTCTTATCTTGAGTGGATCCTCTGTGGGTGTTGCCTTCCATTTCTCTGTCTCCGGGGGAGGTTGAGCTGTCTTAAGGCGGGTATGGTGAATCCAATGTCTTTTTCCTGCAACTTTGACAGCCGTTGGTGTGGTCAGGATTACTGGAAACGGACCATCCCACCGGGGCTCTAGGCTAGCAGGCTGGATCTTCTTTATCCACACCCAATCGCCTGGATGATGTGGGTGAGGCTGTGATGTCCCCGGAGTCGGTCTAGCAGCTTTAATCAAGCCCTTGACTTGATTTTGGGTTTGTTGCAAGGCCTGTAGAGACTTAAGGAGACTTGTATTATTACTTATTGTAACCTTTTCAATTCCAATTTTAGGGAGTAAAGGGGGAGGTCTCCCAAACATTATTTCATAAGGGGAAATTCCCATAATATATGGAGTACACTGGGCCCATAACAAAGCAAAAGGAAGAAGGCTCACCCAATTCTCCCCAGTTTCCAGCTTAAACTTAGTTAAAGTTTCCTTAAGTGTTCTATTCATCCTTTCTACTTGTCCTGAACTCTGAGGTCTGTAAATACAATGTAATTTCCAATTGATCCCTAATACCTTAGCTAACATTTGATTTGTTTGGGCAATGAATGCCGGGCCATTGTCGGACCCCAATGATAAGGGCAAGCCAAATCGAGGCACTATTTCTGTAATTAATTTCTTAGCTACTACTTGTGCAGTTTCCTTCTTTGTGGGGAAGGCCTCAGTCCATCCAGAATAGGTGTCAATGAATACCAGAAGATATTTAAATCCAAAAGTGCCAGGAGCAACTTCTGTAAAGTCCACTTCCCAATGCTCTCCAGGAGCTTGTCCTCTTAATCGAGTGCCGATATTTTCCTTTGGGATGGGGTGAGAGTTGACCTGTGCACATATTGGGCATCGTGCACTCACATCCCGAGCCTTTGAGGTTAGTCCAGGAATATAATAGTCTCTTTTTAGCAGTTCAATTAACTTAGTTCCTCCAAGATGGGTAGCATTATGCATCTGGCTAATTAAGGTGTTACCAAGCGCAGCAGGGAGGACCGGCCTTCCATCTGGAATCCAAAGCCACCCATGTTCAAACTTCCCGTGCAGTTGCTTCCCCAACTCTATATCTTGGGGGCTATAGTTTGGAGCCTGTACCAAGGGGGGCACAAGAAGGGGACCAATTATGACGTTAGTCCCCACTGGTTTTCTGGCTACTTCCTTTGCTGTTTTATCTGCCAAGCGGTTTCCTTTTTCTACCGCTCCTTCCCCTTTTTGATGGCTGGGGCAATGGATAATAGCCACTTTCTTAGGTAGCCAGATAGCCTCCAAAAGAGCCAAAATCTGCTCCTGGTTCTTAATTTCCTTTCCCCCTGTTGTCAATAGTCCTCTTTCCTTGTACAGGGCTCCATGTACATGTGCCGTTGCAAAGGCATATCTACTGTCAGTATAGATGTTTACTGTTTTATCCTTTCCCCACCGTAAAGCTTGTGTTAGAGCTATAAGTTTAGCCCTCTGTGCCAATGTCCCATGGCTTAGGGCCTGTGCCCATATCACATCCCTGACCGTTACTATGGCTGCCCCGGCATACCTTACTCCGTCGGATACAAAACTGCTTCCATTGGTAAATAATACCGCATCCGGATTAGGCCACGGCTCATCCTTCAAGTCTGGCCGTAGTCCAGTTACCTGCTCAAGGTGCTGAACACAGTGATGCAATGGAGCCTGCGGGTCATCATCCGGGAGCAGTGTGGCAGGGTTCAGGGCTGCAGTTTTCAAAAACTGGGTCTGTGGGGGATTAAGCAACAGTACCTGGTACTGAGTAATCCGGGCGTTGGAAATCCATCTTTCAGGAGGGCTGCGCAGCATGGCTTCAACTGCATGTGGAACCACAATTTCAATATTTTGGCCCAAGGTCAATTTTAAAGCGTCTTTGGTCAATATAGCAGTAGCAGCTAGTGCTCTCAGGCAACTAGGCCTTCCTCCAGCCACCGGATCTAGTCTCTTTGAGAGATATGCCACTCGTTGCTTAAATAGTGGCTTTTAATTTCTGGAGCAAATCTCTTCCAAGCAAAGGAAAAGGACATTCAGGCATAACTAAAAACGAATGCGTGATGGTTCCCTTTCCCAAGTCAGTAATTTTTGCCTGTGTCCATGGGTATGCCTTCCCTTTCCCAGTGACTCCTTGAATTACAGTCTTTTCTTTGGATAACAGACCAGCAGTTTCTGTTAAAACTGAGTAAGTTGCACCAGTATCAGCTAAAAAGTTCACAGGTTTGCCCCCTACTTGCAAAGTTACCTTGGGCTCTCGGGGGCTCATTAGATAAGAGCCCTGACGCCCCTATTCATCTTCCAAAAGAATGAGGGGCCTTTTTTCTTCTCACCTCCTGGTTGCTCCTTTTCAGGGCACTCATTCTTCCAATGTCCTTTCTTTTTGCAAATAGCACATTGGTCTCTTCCTAGCCTAGGTTTTCTATTTTGGCCTTCTTCGTTGCTAGGTCCCCCTCTATGGTTAGGGTTTTTTTTTTCCAAGGAGGTCGGTTTCCTTGTTGTCCCACAAACATGACCTTTTGCACACCGTCCCTATTGTTAAAGACCTTCTGAGCTATTTCTAATAATTTGGATAAATTTTCTCCCTCAAAACCTTCCAATCTCTGTAACTTCTTTCTAATGTCAGGGGCCGACTGGCTAATAAAGGCCAAATTAATGGCTCTTCTATTGTTGGGGTCCTCCGGGTCAATAGGTGTATATAGGCGGTAAGACTCTAATAGTCTTTCCAAGAATGCTGCAGGTGACTCGTCCTTAGTCTGAATTACTTCACTTACCTTGGACAGATTTATTGGTCTACGTGCAGCAGCCCGGAGTCCCTGTAGCAGAAACTGGCGATACCTTAGGAGAGCCTCCTTACCTTGATCTGTATTTGGATCCCACTGGGGACGTTGAGTCGGAAACACAGCCTGTAACCTGGTTAAGTCTGCTGTGGGCTGCCCATTTGGGTCTGTTACTCCTCTAGCCTCCTCCCGCAAAATTCTTTCCTTTTCTCCAGTAGTAAATAAGACCTGTAAGAGCTGTTGGCAATCATCCCAAGTGGGCTGATGGGTAAAGAAAATAGACTCTAAAAGGGAGGTTAGTCCTTATGGTTTCTCTGAAAAGGATGGCGTTTGCAATTTCCAATTATATAAATCACTAGTACTGAATGGCGAGTAGATGACAGTAGGCTCACCGCCACCTCCTGGAATCACCTTCAATGGGGCTTGAACAGATACTGGCTCTTTTCAGGGAGGTTGAATCAGGGGAAGGTGGCCTATGACCCCTAGACCGGGTTACAGGAGGTCCCGGTCCCTCCGGAGGAGGACGTCTACCCCCATTTCCATTATAGGGTGGCGGATACCAGTCATCCTCTGAGGGAGGTCCCTGCAACACCGGTGGGGGCTTCTTAAAACCCTGGGGTATGGCTGCCATTACAGTAACGGGTGCACGACTGCAATTCTGTAAGTATTTAGGGGCATCAGAAACTACATCAATCCAAACATCAATATAAGGAATTTGGTCAGGATGCCCAGGGTTTCCATAAATCACACCTCGAACCCGGAATGCAGTCTGCATGTTAAATGATCCCTCGGAGGGCCATCCTACTCCGAAGGTCGGCCAATCTAATTGACAAAAGCGCTGCAAATCAAAAGGGGTTACTGAAGCACCATAGGCCCTTGCCCTACGACGAAAATCTTTAAAGTTGTTAAGCATGCACTGTAACGGAGTTAGTTTGCCCTGTGATTGTCCCATAGTTCCACAATAAAGCACACGAAGCAAAACAAAACAAGACAGACACAGACTAACAAACCAGAACAGGACTGAGAAAACTGTCGTCACAGTCTCAGTCGACCGCCGACTTACTTGTCACGTCCGAGGTCCGCACGGTCCCTGGGCCCCCTACCAGAAACTGCCTCAGCACTCCCAGGATCGTGCTCCCCAAAGCGAGAAACCACAGGTGGCGGGCTAGGGCAAGTGCCCTAGAGGCCTCCCCAACCGCAAATGGTCCAACGCCCCGGTGCACTGATCAATTTTCCCACAACGAGAAGATCTCGCTGGGGCCTCCAAATGTTGTGTCCAGAATAACCAGACCCAACTTGAGTGCTCTTAACCAGGAGACCGTTTATTAGCCGGCGGCTGTCCTTGCAAAGGAGCAGCCTCGAAATGCCAAGATACAAGGTTTTTAAGCCCCAAATCCCATTCCTCATTCTGTCTTAAACACAAAGGTCCATCTTTCTCCTATTCACTACCTGTCAACCCACTGGTCAGGTGTGCAAGCTGGAAGTACAGAAGCAGAAAGCTTGTTGTTAGAATGTTATGTTC